>NW_027100729.1:4016095-4026095 GCF_040412425.1 Macrobrachium rosenbergii
GTCTGTATAAATATATTACCTGTCTTTCTGTCTATAAAAATATATTACCTATATTTCTGTCTGTATGAATATATTACCTGTCTTTCTGTCTATAAAAATATATTACCTATATTTCTGTCTGTATGAATATATTACCTATCTTTCTGTCTATATAAATATATTAGCTCTCCTTGTGTCTATCTAAATATATTACCTGTCTTTCTGTCTATAAAAATATATTACCTATATTTCTGTCTATATAAATATATTACCTGTCTTTCTGTCTATAAAAATATATTACCTATATTTCTCTCTATATAAATATATCACCTGTCTTTCTGTCTATAAAAATATATTACCTATATTTCTCTCTATATAAATATATCACCTGTCTTTCTGTCTATAAAAATATATTACCTATATTTCTCTCTATATAAATATATATTACCTGTCTTTCTGTCTATAAAAATATATTACCTATATTTCTGTCTGTATAAATATATTACCTGTCTTTCTGTCTATAAAAATATATTACCTATATTTCTGTCTGTATAAATATATTACCTGTCTTTCTGTCTATAAAAATATATTACCTATATTTCTGTCTATATAAATATATCACCTGTCTTTCTGTCTATAAAAATATATTACCTATATTTCTGTCTATATAAATATATCACCTGTCTTTCTGTCTATAAAAATATATTACCTATATTTCTCTCTATATAAATATATCACCTGTCTTTCTGTCTATAAAAATATATTACCTATATTTCTGTCTATATAAATATATTACTTGTCTTTCTGTCTATAAAAATATATTACCTATATTTCTGTCTATATAAATATATCACCTGTCTTTCTGTGTATAAAATATATTACCTATATTTCTGTCTATATAAATATATCACCTGTCTTTCTGTCTATAAAAATATATTACCTATATTTCTGTCTATATCTTCACTTTGTGTAAGTGTATAATTAGTATTCAATAATAGCCCTCAGGACCTTTTACCGTCTCAGTTTCTTCACACTTTAATCACACTTTTCACAGAGAGTTTGCTCGTATACATTCATAACAAACAACTTCACACGTATACAAGCACACTGACATACATTCATACAAATTCGAGTCTAACGTCTTGTTTGTGTTCAGCGTCTAAAGGACATGAAATCATTCTGGTCATCGTTTATGAAGTCAAAACACCATTTTATGAGTACCTACCTATATTGGATTCCAGCGCTATTCATGAATATTCAAACAACGCACTGGAATACTGGACAGATTATCTCTCAGCGTTTTTAACAAACTTGCAAAACGAAGATTTATGTGGCAGATTTTATTTTAAACCCTTATCTAATGTAGATCAGGCATTAGCAACGTGTCCTCCTAAATAGCTTCCGTGTTCCCATTAACACGAAAAGATCTTTTTCTAAACACATCAAATTCTACCAAATCCTGTTTTCCTCATTTGACTCTACCGTCTGGAGTGGGGCTCTTCAACCAGAGGGCATAAGGGCTATTTTACGACTCAAAGAACAGCTACTTTCAATCTTCCTGCCTATAAAATCCCGAAGAAGAAGAAGAAGAAGAAGAAGAAGAAGAAGAAGAAGAAGAAGAAGAAGAAGAAGAAGAAGAAGAAGAAGAAGAAGAGAGAAAAGTTAAGTATACCTTAGTTTAATCAGACCACTGAGGAGCTGATTAACAGCTCTCCTAGAGAGAGAGAGAGGGCTAGCCCCAAGGATTAGACTTATTTTACGTGGCTAGGAATCAATTGGTTACCTAGCATCGGGACCTACAGCTTATTGTGGAATCCGAACCACATTATACCGAGAAATGAATTTCTATCACCAGAAATAAATTCCTCTAATTCTTCATTGGCCAGCCGGAGACTCGAACACGGGCCTAGCAGAGTGCTAGCCGAGAACTCTACCGACTCGTCCAACGAGGAACTAGAAGAAGAAGAGAAGTCCTTATTTGAAAGAACCTCGCCAAAACGCTCGACTGTTTTCGCGAGGTAACAACAGCCACTAAGAGCAATGACTTCCAGAAGGGACCCTTTGAAAGCCGAATTTACTCCCAGGGAACAGCTGGTGTACCGGATTCGTTACTTATTGCAGGCAAGAGCTGTTCACGCGGCTGTTGCAATGCGCCTATCAAGAGCAGCTGGAGAAGTGCGTTTGGTTTCAATTTGCTCCTTTGGACGTTTGTGTCGAGTTTAGTGAGGACAGGGAAACATATATATCAGTGCTGGCAAGGTTGAATGAAGGGGATTCTTAAGAATAAGGTGCAAATTTGATTAAATGAGAATTAGTAGTTTCTTGCATTAGAAATGTTTTATTTATTCTCCTAACAAGGCCTGTCATGGCCTATTCATGATGTTCAAGAATGTAGTCTGATCCCCCACCCCTTCCATCCAAAAGCCCCCCTCTCTCTCTCTCTAGAGATATTCATTAATTTCAAGAATATATTCCGATGTTACCTCAGAGAGAGAGAGAGAGAGAGAGAGAGAGAGAGAGAGAGAGAGAGAGCACTGACTCAGGTCTCAATTTTTTCCATCCTGTCAACGACCAAACGACGCCTTCTATTTTTCCAATCTCCAGCCAGACAGCTGCGGTCTCGAGGTTACAGAATCTGTTTCAATGCATTTGTTTTTATTTTGCTTCCTTTTGTGACCTGTTCCTCTGCGGGACAAGTATGTTTTCATTCAAAATGTTGGGATTTTTAGCACGCTATTTATTTTTGAAAAGTTTGTATATCCCCAGTAAGTCATGACAGATTAAAAAAAATGTTGGCAAGGACCATACATCTTGTACTATAAAACACGTAGGGTGAAAAAGGATATATGTATATGTATATGTATATATATATATATATATATATGTATATATATGTATGTATATATATATATATATATATATATATATATATATATATATATTATATATATATTAGAATCTCTTTAATTTACAATGTACAAACTTTGAAAGACGGACAGTCTTCTTATTCAAATGCCGGCGCACCGGTGCAATTAACTTTACAGATTGCAATGGGAACAGTTGGCATAAACCATACCCCTATAAAATCTAAGCATCACGCCTATTCATTTGCAAAACCGTAGCGATGCCTATTTACTTATTATTATTATTATTATTGTTATTATTATTATTATTATTATTATTATTATTATTATTATTATTATTATTATTATTATTATTATTATTATTATTATTATTATTATTATTATTATTCAGAAGATGAAACCTATTCATATGGAACAAGCCCACTACGGGGCCACTGACTTGAAATTCTCGAAGCGTCCAAAGAATATTATGAAGGTGTTCATTAGGAGGAAGAAGTAAGAGGAGGTACAGTAAAGGAAAATACGGAAAGAACAGATTCCACTCACTTGATAAAAAAGAAAAATAAATTAATAAATTAACAAATAGATGAAACTAAATTAAAGCAAGTAGAATAGTACAGTACTAGGGCAGCAATGCATTGCACCTTCGCCTGAACTTCTGAAGAAGTTGCAATTGCAAGACACCCTCTGAAGGGAGACTGTTCCACAGGCCTCCTCCAACGGTGTGAGGAGGAATAAAGGAGGACCTCTGGAACTTTGGAGACGTTCCACAGCAAGGCTAAACATTCACTGCATATGGGTGCTTCTGCTGTTCAACGAAGCTGTTGCTATTTGGTTGTAATTTCGTCGCCACAACGAATATCATCGGCTCCAGGCATCAGCCAGACTTTCCCAGACATCAGCCAGAGTTTCCCAGACATCAGCCAGAGTTTCCCAGACATCAGCCAGAGTTTCCCAGACATCAGCCAGACATCAGCCAGACTTTCCCAGACATCAGCCAGACTTTCCCAGACATCAGCCAGACATCAGCCAGACTTTCCCAGACATCAGCCAGACATCAGCCAGACTTTCCAGACATCAGACTTTCAGACATCAGCCAGACATCAGCCAGACTTTCCCAGACATCAGCCAGAGTTTCCCAGACATCAGCCAGAGTTTCCCAGACATCAGCCAGACTTTCCCAGACATCAGCCAGACTTTCCCAGACATCAGCCAGACATCAGCCAGACTTTCCCAGACATCAGCCAGAGTTTCCCAGACATCAGCCAGAGTTTCCCAGGCATCAGCCAGAGTTTCCCAGACATCAGCCAGACATCAGCCAGACTTTCCCAGACATCAGCCAGACATCAGCCAGACTTTCCCAGACATCAGCCAGACATCAGCCAGACTTTCCCAGACATCAGCCAGACATCAGCCAGACTTTCCCAGACATCAGCCAGAGTTTCCCAGACATCAGCCAGAGTTTCCCAGACATCAGCCAGACTTTCCCAGACATCAGCCAGACTTTCCCAGACATCAGCCAGACTTTCCCAGACATCAGCCAGACATCAGCCAGACTTTCCCAGACATCAGCCAGAGTTTCCCAGGCATCAGCCAGACATCAGCCAGACTTTCAGACATCAGCCAGACATCAGACTTTCCCAGACATCAGCCAGACTTCAGCCAGACATCAGCCAGACTTTCCCAGACATCAGCCAGACATCAGCCAGACTTTCCCAGACATCAGCCAGACTTTCCCAGACATCAGCCAGACTTTCCCAGACATCAGCCAGACATCAGCCAGACTTTCCCAGACATCAGCCAGACATCAGCCAGACTTTCCCAGACATCAGCCAGACTTTCCCAGACATCAGCCAGACTTTCCCAGACATCAGCCAGACATCAGCCAGACAGACATCAGCCAGACTTTCCCAGACATCAGCCAGACTTTCCCAGACATCAGCCAGACATCAGCCAGACTTTCCCAGACATCAGCCAGACTTTCCCAGACATCAGCCAGACTTTCCCAGACATCAGCCAGACTTTCCCAGACATCAGCCAGACATCAGCCAGACTTTCCCAGACATCAGCCAGACATCAGCCAGACTTTCCCAGACATCAGCCAGACTTTCCCAGACATCAGCCAGACATCAGCCAGACATCAGGCAGACTTTCCCAGACATCAGCCAGACTTTCCCATCAGCCAGACTTTCCAGCCAGACATCAGCCAGACTTTCCCAGACATCAGCCAGACATCAGCCAGAGTTTCCCAGACATCAGCCAGACTTTCCCAGACATCAGCCAGACATCAGCCAGACTTTCCCAGACATCAGCCAGACATCAGCCAGACATCAGCCAGACTTTCCCAGACATCAGCCAGACTTTCCCAGACATCAGCCAGACTTTCCCAGACATCAGCCAGACATCAGCCAGACTTTCCCAGACATCAGCCAGACTTTCCCAGACATCAGCCAGACATCAGCCAGACATCAGCCAGACTTTCCCAGACATCAGCCAGACTTTCCCAGACATCAGCCAGACATCAGCCAGACTTTCCCAGACATCAGCCAGACATCAGCCAGACTTTCCCAGACATCAGCCAGACTTTCCCAGACATCAGCCAGACATCAGCCAGACTTTCCCAGACATCAGCCAGACTTTCCCAGACATCAGCCAGACATCAGCCAGACTTTCCCAGACATCATTCAGACTTTCCCAGACATCAGCCAGACTTTCCCAGACATCAGCCAGACATCAGCCAGACTTTCCCAGACATCAGCCAGACTTTCCCAGACATCAGCCAGACATCAGCCAGACTTTCCCAGACATCAGCCAGACTTTCCCAGACATCAGCCAGACATCAGCCAGACTTTCCCAGACATCAGCCAGACTTTCCCAGACATCAGCCAGACATCAGCCAGACTTTCCCAGACATCAGGCAGACTTTCCCAGACATCAGCCAGACATCAGCCAGACTTTCCCAGACATCAGCCAGACATCAGCCAGACTTTCCCAGACATCAGCCAGACTTTCCCAGACATCAGCCAGACATCAGCCAGACTTTCCCAGACATCAGCCAGACTTTCCCAGACATCAGGCAGACTTTCCCAGACATCAGCCAGACATCAGCCAGACTTTCCCAGACATCAGCCAGACATCAGCCAGACTTTCCCAGACATCAGCCAGACATCAGCCAGACTTTCCCAGACATCAGCCAGACTTTCCCAGACATCAGCCAGACATCAGCCAGACTTTCCCAGACATCAGCCAGACTTTCCCAGACATCAGCCAGACATCAGCCAGACTTTCCCAGACATCAGCCAGACTTTCCCAGACATCAGCCAGACTTTCCCAGACATCAGCCAGACATCAGCCAGACTTTCCCAGACATCAGGCAGACTTTCCCAGACATCAGCCAGACATCAGCCAGACTTTCCCAGACATCAGCCAGACTTTCCCAGACATCAGCCAGACATCAGCCAGACTTTCCCAGACATCAGGCAAACTTTCCCAGACAAAAACTTTCCCAACATCAGACAGACATCAGAGGACTTTCCCAGACATTTTTCCCAGACATCAGAAGACTTTCCCTGACATCAGCCAGACATCAGGCAGACTTTTTCCCAGACATCAGCCAGACATCAGCCAGACCGTCCCAGACATCAGCCAGACTTTCCCAGACATCAAGCCAGACATCAGCCAGACTTTTTTTTTACATCAGGCAGATTTCCCAGACATCAGCCAGACATCAGCCAGACTTTCCCAGACATCAGCCAGACTTTCCCAGACATCAGCCAGACATCAGCCAGAATTTTCAGGCAGACTTTTGATAGACATCAGCCAGACTTTTTCCCAGTCATCAGCCAGACATCAGCCAGACTTTCCCAGACATCAGCCAGACTTTCCCAGACATCAGGCAGACTTTCCCAGACATCAGGCAGACTTTCCCAGACATCAGCCAGACTTTCCCAGACATCAGGCAGACTTTCCCAGATCATCAGCCAGACATCAGCCAGACTTTCCCAACAAGGCATTTCCCAGACATCAGCCAGACTTTCCCAGACATCAGGCAGACTTTCCCAGACATCAGCCAGACTTTCCCAGACATCAGCCAGACTTCCATGATAAAAAACCGTAACCTGGGACAGGTATGAGGTTATTTTTTTCCCACAGAACGTTTTTCACTGATGTTCCTTTCCTTTTTTTATTGGTTGTTAGCTTCAGAGACCGTCTGGAAACTATTTTTTTTTTACGAGATACTTCAAGAAGAATCTGTTCGTATTTTTTTTTTACCACTGGAATTACTTGAAAGGTTTGATACTTTCAATGAGGAAACTAAGTTTGAATGCTGTAGCTAAGTATCAGAATTGATATTGACTTTAAAACTGTTTCAATGATGGTACAAAATCTCTCTCTCTCTCTCTCTCTCTCTCTCTCTCTCTCTCTCTCTCTCTCTCTCTCTCTCTCTCTAGAAAGACATAATCTCTAGCCAAGAATTTACCCATTTAATATCATTCAAATGAATTTTCTCTCATCTCTCTCTCTCTCTCTCTCTCTCTCTCTCTCTCTCTCTCTCTCTCTCTCTCTCTCTCTCTCTCCTAGAAAGAAATTCTTTATGTTCAAGAATATAGTCTGATCCCCCAGCCCATTCAAATGCCTTCTCTCTCTCTCTCTCTCTCTCTCTCTCTCTCTCTCTCTCTCTAGAAAGACATTCATTACGTTCAAGAATATACTCTGATAATATCTCCATTCAAATCTCTCTCTCTCTAGAAAGACATTCATTACGTTCAAGAATATACTCTGATAATATCTCCATTCAAATGCCTTTCTCTCTCTCTCTCTCTCTCTCTCTCTCTCTCTCTCTCTCTCTCTCTCTCTCTCTCTCTCCTCCTAGAAAGACATTCATTACGTTCAAGAATATAGTCTGATCCCCCACCCCATTCAAATGCCTTCTCTCTCTCTCTCTCTCTCTCTCTCTCTCTCTCTCTCTCTCTCTCTCTCTCTCTCTCTCTCTCTCTCTCTCTCTTAAAAGCTAATGTTCAAAATTAATTTTCAGAGTACTTGCTTCCTCAGTGAAAACGACTCAAAACAGGAAGTGAGGTTTAACTGCAAATGGTTCCAATAATATTCTCTCGCTTCATTCCACCTCATAGCATTTGCTTTCCCTCTGCTGTGAAGAAGAAGAAGAAGAAGAAGAAGAAGAAGAAGAAGAAGAAGAAGAAGAAGCCACTGGACCCATTACCATTAGCCTGTTATGACGTCGAGTTTATTGGACTGTGTTTTTGCAACGAGGGAATTGTCAGCATTCCTTCGAACAGACGCCGTTTCTGTTCTTATTATTACAAGAATGATCACGAGGCTTTCTCCTGCAGCAACATGGAAGTGATAGCAAGGTATTTATAGGAGGTCATTTTCCTCGTTGGACGGTGTTTGTAAATATTGAAGTGAATTCCATTTGCTTGGATCCTTCGGGAGTGGTGGTTGTTTACGTAGATTTTGTTTTAGAAAGTGAAGTGCTGTTCCTCTCTCTCTCTCTCTCTCTCTCTCTCTCTCTCTCTCTCTCTCTCTCTCTCTCTCTCTCCTAGAAAGACATTCATTACGTTCAAGAATATAGTCTGATCCCCACCCCATTCAAATGTTCTTCTCTCTCTCTCTCTCTCTCTCTCTCTCTCTCTCTCTCTCTCTCTATATATATATATATATATATATATATATATATATGTATATATATATATATATATATATATATATATATATATATATATATATATATATATATATATATATATATATATATATACATAGAGAGAGAGAGAGAGAGAGAGAGAGAGAGAGAGAGAGAGAGAGAGAGAGAGAGAGAGAGAGAGAGAGAGAGAGAGTGTGCGTGTGTGTGTTATTTTCTGGTAATATCTTATACATTTAAGGCCAGAGTTGGCCTTAGCAATAATATGTAAATAATTTTATACAAAAAGTTACAAATCTTTTGCTATAAATAACCTACATTTTAATACTATAGTAATGTCGGGCTTAAATGATCAAACAAATACCATATTTGACATAATTAATGAATCTGCTATCTAAAATTCAAACTTAAAATAAATCGGGAAGTTTGTAACAAAAACTATAAACAATTAAATAAAAAATGATTTTAACAAGTAACACAATTACAATCAATGCTCACATAAGTCAACGTAAGCCCCACCTGCTATTCTATCGCCAGCGTAAACAGAAAAAAAAAAAAACTAGTCAGTGTAAAATTATTTTGAAGGAATTTCCGCCATAAATTCTGAGGCATTTATGAAGCAAAACAAAGCAAAAATTCCCCAGCCACTCAAGAGACGCAGAACCCATCCGACCTTCAGAATGGCCGCGTGATAATGTTAGCAAACTTCGTCCAACTTTATTGCCCAAAAAGTTCCTCTGCCACTCCGGAAGTGAGGACCTGCCCCGGAGTCAGTCGGTGGGCGTCAACGACCCATCAAGTTAGTGGCCTACATTCAGTTTGGAAGGTTCGTTTTCATGGCAGTGAAGAAGTTGGTCCTTTCGTTTCGTGAGAAGAAATTGGGGGTTTTACAGGATTAAATTATTAATAGGTTTATATATAAATATGAATATAAATATAAATATAAATATAAATGTAAATATATATATATATATATATATATATATATATATATATATATATATATATATATATATATATATATATATATATACACACGTGTGTGTGTGTTTGGGCATGTAGCCTATATGTACATGTGTAATGCATGTATATTAATATCTCGAGTATTAAATCTTTTCCCCTTCGCCCTCTCTCTCTCTTTCTCTCTCTCTCTCTCTTTCCTTTTCTATCATTGCCCCACATCTCTCTCTCTCTCTCTCTCCCTCCCTTCTCTCATTGCCCTCTCTCTCTCTCTCTCTCTCTCTCTCTCTCTCTCTCTCTCTCTCTCTCTCTCTCTCTCTCTGTCAGGACATCAGTCCATATCTCCTGGAAGACAACGCGTTAATCATTGTAAAAAAAAAAAAAAAATGGCTTCCGAAAACGTACTTTCGAAAAATGAAAGTTTCGAGACTTCCATCACGATCATAAAAGAAAACTGTTGATCCAACTCTAAAAGCCTTCCGTAAGAAATGAAAGTCATGAAAAGTATGGACTCTGGAGTTTCTACGAACAAAGA
>NW_027100729.1:4028595-4040742 GCF_040412425.1 Macrobrachium rosenbergii
AATATAGAGAAAGCGTTGACATTTGTTCTGAACAACGCATAAGACAGAGAGAGAGAGAGAGAGAGAGAGAGAGAGAGAGAGAGAGAGAACGTAAATTAGACGCTCAAATAAATTCACCACAGAAAAAGGTGTAAGTTGAAAATGTTGGATGATGGCTGAAAAGGCTCAGGAATATTAATTCTCTGCTTCAGCAAACTGGATTGGGTTCCTTTTTATTTCATCTTTTTAATTTTACGCCTCAGATTTTTGCACATTTTTACTTCCTGTGAAAGTAAAAGAGAAGTGTGCTTGTGTGTGTGTGTGTGTGTGGAAGAGAGAGAGAGAGAGAGAGAGAGAGAGAGAGAGAGAGAGAGAGAGAGAGAGAGAGAGAGAGAGAGAGAGAGAGAAATAAAATTTAAAATGGTTCATTCTGACGTCATTGCGACACGAAAAATAATTCCCAAAGATAAAGACAAGAGTTTGCAATGTATTTTTTAATACAGCAAAATCATACTCTTGTATTTCACGCAAAAGAAACGACTAAAACAATATCCAGGCTAATAAACAGATAAAGAACTGCACAGTCCAGTTTGCTCCCTACGATTCATGAGAAGCTGGTCAGCAAATATCTCTATATCAGAGGAGAAAGACACAACACACTAAACTCTGAGGAATAACTGAATCCACAAAGAACAACGTGAATATACTCATTGTTACGAGGGAGAAAAGTTCGCGTTGACTATACCGGATGCTCTCATCAACATTTGAATACAATTTCCTCTTGCCTGTGGGTTGAAAGACCAATTTACTTTCAATCTAAACCTGCTGTTGCTTCAAATATTGGCAGAAAGTTAGCTTTTTGGAAAGTAGCCCTTGTTTTGGCAGAAAATTAACTTTTCGGAGAGTAGCTCTTATTTGAAAGTTGCTAAAAGTGAAGGATTTTGTCTGAATAACTGATAAAAAGGACCACTGACAATAGAACAATACATATACAAGACTAGAAGGGAAGCATCAGCTTTAGAGACGAGTCTGCCTCTATGACTGATAAAAAGGACCTTTCATATTTGAATGTGACAAATGTAACAATACTAGGAAAAGCGTCGACTTTCTGCCTGTAAGGGTCATCTACGTGAAGGATTCTTAATCTGATGTTCTGGGGCGTCCCTCACAGTTACTTAGTCACTACGAACTTTCACTTAGAATTGTCACCGATACAATAATGCCCTAAAATGGAAGACGGCAGCATCTGCAAAGATACAAAACTGAGAAAGAAAAATGGTAGATACTCAAGGCTTTGCCTTACTACTGATTTTGGTGTTCAGTTTATTTTAGTCCACCTTGATGTGTTTTTCATTTTCTTTGTGAGCCTGGTGTTGTCATAAACGCTAGATGTTGTAGTGAATGTTTATGTTGCAAAATTGCATTTTCCTTTATGCCTAATTTGTAGGTCTGTGATGCTTTTGTTGAGTTTCTTTAAAGGAGGAGTGACATTCATTTGTGTATTATCTTTTTCAAAAGTGTTTGGCTGTATCGTGTTGATATATAGTCCACTGTTTGTTGTGGGTGCCTGACACATTGTTGGAACTCCAAAGAGCCTAGCAACTCCGTGCTTCATTCTTGGCTTATTCTGTTGTCATGTAAACCTGCATTGTACATTTTTACAGTGAATAAAAGCCAACTGATTATGAAGATATCATCTTTGCTCCCAAACCAACCAAGTTTTAACAAATGGGACCCCTAAATACTCGCGGAAAGCGTTGAAGAATCATCATTCTGTAACTTGTGTATTAGTGTTTCACGACCCCAGTAGGTGGCATATCTCAATGTCAAAAATTTTGCAGGTACTGAAGTTTCCCATTTTAGGGCAGAAAAGCGCTCCTGACAATCTCAGCTAACTAGTCTCTATAAAAATGACTGAGGCTTCATGAATGGATCATACTCTTGTGTCGCTGTAAATCATTTAATTGACAGAACGACTCACGGTAACTCCTGTTTTGGAAATTGCACTTAAATAATTATGGGGGCCTATATAATAGAGTCATCATTATCAAGTTATAAATGTATATATATAAAGGAGACCAAACAGATGGGAATATTCATTTCAACGAGACTCTCGTGGTCTCTGGGAGCAAATGTCAAATGTAGGCCTACAGTACAAGCGTAAGGTTTTACATCACGTTATGAACAGGTAGTTAACTAAATAGACATCCCTAAATACGCACATACATAGGTTTTTATTTCACCCCGATTTTAATGTACTTAGGGCAAACAGTCTAAAAAAATGTTCTCAAAAGCCACATATTTCATACATTCTCCTTCCCCTTTCAAGCAGGCAATTAGAGATTATTTGCACATACACACACACACACACAGGTCCATCACGCTAATTTCCGTATTCTAAGATGTTCAGAATTGAAAATATGATAAAACTCAGATATATATTATCTCATACCAAGAGAGCATTTTCACCTACTCTATATCTGACTCCAGAGCCAAATGAGAAAGCATCGTACAGCATAATAAAGAAAGACACCCAAAATGTTCCGTTGGGGGAGTTTTGATGTTTTCTTACTAACATTCTCTGCCGAATGGGAACTGATACATGATTTTATGGGAACAAAGTCTCCTCAAAGGTTGACTGACAAAAACACTGCATGGCTTGAAAGTGAATTGCATGAAGTCTTTGACGGATGTGTTTTTACCCATAATATACTTCATTATATATATATATATATATATATATATATATATATATATATATATATATATATATATATATATATATTCATTTATACTGTTATCAACAATTGAAGGTGGTGCATCAGTTAATATATGTGTAACTCATAGTAATAAACACCAATGAAAAATGTACAATTTATTTTTCAGCTTAATCATTTTTATTTAAAACCTAAATTATTTTTATCAACACACTTTCACACATGCGCATATATATGTGTGTGTATATATATGTGCGTGTGTGTGTGTGTGCGTGAAAGTATGTTGATAAAAATAATCATTTATGTTTTCAATAAAAATGATTAGTCTGAAAAATAGTCAATTTTTCATTGGCATTTTTGCTATGAGTTATACATATGTTAATAGACGCACTACCTTAAATTGTTGATAACAATATAAATTTAGTCAGCAGACATCATATTACGGATTATACATAAATATCACGAAAAAAAGTGGAAACCCTTTCCAGTATTCCAGAGGGAATTTTAGATGAATTCAATGTGCATTAATTACACCGCCAATTTTAGTTTTCCGTAAAAGAAAACTATTGTGATGGCTTTGTCTGTCCGCCCGCACTTTTTTCTGTCCACCCTCAGTTATTACAAAACTACTGAGGAGGCTAGAGGGCTGCAAATTGGTATGTTGATCATCCACCCTCCAACCATCAAGCATACCAAATTGCAGCCCTCTAGCCTCCTCAGTAGTTTTTATTTTGTTTAAGGTTAAAATTAGCCATAACCGTGCATCTGGCAACGATATAAGACAGGACACTACAGGGCGGTGTTAAAGTTTCAAACAGTATTATACTGAGATCACCGAAAGATAAATCTATTTTCGATGGCCTTGATTATACGCTGTAGAGAAAACTCGATTGCGCCGAAGAAACTTGTGCGCATGTTTTACTTGTTTTTGTTCGCATGCAGTGACTTATATTCATGTCTCTGAGTTCTTGTCTTTTGTGGGCGTTTGTGTCAAGACAAGGTTTAGAAGCTCATTTATACACTGCCTGTGAATGGGTAAATGAACATGTCTAATTTATACACTGATTTCGTGATACTAATAAAAAGAAGAAGAAAACTAAATGACATACTCAGTCGAACGGTTCCTAAACTGGCTGACAACAAAGTCCAGAGCTGAATGTCGCAATGAAGCTACTGATTTCGGAACACATTTGCAACAACAGACCACGTGGCAAAGTCCGGTTCTTCACCGGGTGGGGATATTTCTCAGTTCTCTGTTCAGGGATTGCCTTCACTGGTCTGTCCACTGCTCTGCATGAATTGAGCGCTCTGAACAGAAAGAGAAGTGTCGCGATGTCAGTCAAATCAAAAGACCAGGTTTTTTCTCTTTCAGTAAATTGCTGACTTGACTGATCTGTCTGAAGACCTTGAGAGCTTGTATCGAATTTTCTTCTTCGTGGGTGGACAGAAACTACTGGAAGCGATACCCTATTTATCTGTCAACAAAAATGATTCTACATTAATGACTTATTACAGAAAATAGCTTGGTACAAATAATCATAAACAGGTCTAAATTTACCAAGCAATTGTATCATTTGATTCCTGAAGTTCCAGAGCTTTGGGGCAAAGACAGCTCTCTCTCTCTCTCTCTCTCTCTCTCTCTCTCTCTCTCTCTCTCTCTCTCTCTCTCACACATAACACACGACTGGCGTCGTGTAGCACAACATCAGAAACGTTGAAATCACCTTAAGTGACGCCAATTGCAACCGAGTAATTGTCCTGTTACCAGTTCCTGATATCAAACGCAACTGACCCGTTCTGAAAGAACGTTAATTTGTCATTGTTATTTTCCTTTCCTCCCAAAGCTTCTTCAGAGGCATCTTGAAAATCCAGGGCGTCAGGACTTTAGTAGGACGTTTATTTCGACCACATGACGCACTGAACTGAAAATGTGTACAGCATTTCACGTTCAAATGACGAACCTTCGTTAATGACCAAACGCTCTCGACAAATGCTGAACGTTTTCTTCATTATTTTCTTTGCTTGGCAGTCAAAGACATTTCCCCCCCTCCCCTCCCTACACAACCCCCTCCCTCCCTCCTCTTTTGATGCTAAACTTAATGTGCTCAGAATCCTGCAAGGAGACCTCACAAGTGAATCGAGAGACCAGACAAGAGAGTTCACTGTCCTCCGGCAGATGTTCATTTGTCAGTATTATAGGAATGGAAGTTGGTTCCATGAACGAATGCTGGACAGCCTCTGGAAGTCACTTCTGACTTAAGCTCTACAGAACGAGTTGTATCATGACCAGCTCTAATATATTTCAATCTACGTTTCACTCACTCACTGTCAAGACGAAAATTCACCAAAAGGGTAAAAACTGGAAAACACTTCGGGTTTCAAGACCTCAGCCAGACTGAACAACTGTCCTCCTCGGGAGAACCTGACCTTCTTTCTCTCAACACGTGAAATGTGGCAATACGGCTTTATGAACCACCTAATGAACTCTGAAAGTACATAATATCACCTTCATTCGGCTTTGGTATAATAAGTGAATAAACCGGCCAGAACACGTCCACGCACTTTGTCGGAAATAGCTGCACTCTGCTCAAAATAATATATATTAATGCACTTGCCTGCAAAATATCCTTTACGGGAATACCACCTATTGCAGATATGACTTATTGGGCTGGAATAAATTAATACCTGCGTTAGTAATTCGGCTTTTGGAAAGGAATGGAATCTGTAGAGCTGAGACCAAAGGCCGGGCGAAGCTGGCACCTGGCTCATATTATGATCTCATTCAATAAGCAGATGACGATTACAATGAACAATTCTTTACAATTAATGAGCTCTGGAAGAGGCGACAATCGTCAACATGACATCTTTACTTGGGTGCCTTCTCTCTCTCTCTCTCTCTCTCTCTCTCTCTCTCTCTCTCTCTCTCTCCCACGGACTGACCTAACCGAAAGGTAGCGTGGCTCCGCCCTCATCCATGTCACTCCTCCCACAGGACTCAGAAAGGAACTCGATTGGTCAAGAAATCCCCTGATGCGATTCAGGGAACCAATTGCTGTCACGCGTCCTCTCTCTCTCTCTCTCTCTCTCAGCCTCTTCATCTTCATCTGCCAAAGCTGCCAGACGTATGAAGCTTACATGGATTAATTTAATACATACATACATACATACATATATATATATATATATATATATATATATATATATATATATATATATATAAATATATAATATATATATATATTTATATATATATAATATATATATATATTATATATATATATATATATTATATAATATATATAAATATATATATATATATATATATATATATATATATATATATATATATATATATATATATATATATATATATATATATATATATATATATATATATATATATATATATATATACATGTACATGTGTGTGTAATCTTAGTATATTCACGCTAACCTATTTCAGGTGCCAAATTGTACGATGAGAAGCCCTGTGTTATCCACACTTGGCTTGAGAGAGAGAGAGAGAGAGAGAGAGAGAGAGAGAGAGAGAGAGAGAGAGAGAGAGAAATCATGTTATTGACGCGTAAGGAAACTAAATTGAACTCCCAGAGAGTGAGAATTGCTAACTAAATATAGTAATTATCTGGTGGCTTCACTCTCTCTCTCTCATAACCCAGCCAAATCTCTCTCCCACTCCCGTGTGCAACCAAACGAAGCATCACAGACAAATATGACGGTACAGAACAAAGCCTCAGCTTCTGTGAAGGTATTTGGTATCAGTATGTATCGAGGTCATGTGGGCATCATTTTCTTATAAGCGCTCTTTACTAATTCGGGTACCAAATAATACAAAGGAAATACCCCGGTCTTAGTTGGTAGGATGGAGTCCAGAGGTCCAGACCAAGTTGGAAATACCTTCAGCACCTTACCACATTTCCATAGGCAGCCTTTAGCAAGAGCCCGTGCTGACACGAGGCCACCTTCATCTAAACCATGCAGCCACCAACCGAAAATAAAATCCCCAGTCCCTCATCTGCATGATTCACATATGACAGCAGGGCTACCTGAATCGATTTCGGATATGAGGCGGAGAGGGACTACTGCAGAAGTGGCCCTCAAGGGTCTCCTGTACCCACTCACCCACCCACCAGAACAATCAGTGACAGGGTCATGCCCAAATCTAAAGATAGACCCTGCACGAAGGCTCTTCCAACTGTCACCAGGAAACGAAAGACAGAAGAGTGGAAGGAAGGAAGGGTGGAAGTAAAATCTACCCAAAGACCCAGGAATAGAAGACCGCGGATGAACACGACACCTGCAGCAGGAACAGACAAACACAGCCACACCCACACCCCCACGCCCGCACTACACAGAATAGAGGCGTCAATAGTTAACAGAAACTGGACTGAAACACCCTACTGCTGCACAACCGTGACCGACCCGAGAGTTTCCTTGCTCTGTCAACATCCAGAACAGGAAAAAAGGATATAGATGATTGTTCAGAACAAAGCCATGCAGGACACCATCAACCAATGAAGGCGAAAATTAAAAATGACCTTGATTGGTCTTCCTTCGACCGTTCTCTACAAAACACCTTATGTGCAATTAGTAAGGCGATGATATAACAGCTTTACAATTCGCGAGCAGCTCATATCTGACCAAACTTACTGCTAAAGGAGCACCTGGTATCACTATTTTAACCGAGAAAATGCCATCATCATCATGATCATCATGATCATCACTCAGCCACAGCAACAGAGCACCAGGCAACAGCAACAGCCAGTTAGTTGTCTGTCTTCAGCATCACAGACTTTAGTAACTGAGGAACAGATGATAATTATGAATGAATGGGCAACTGATGCCCCCATAAAAAAAGGGAATTTTTTATACACTTTAAACAAAGTAAATGTATTCGAAATATACTTTAATTCCTCCTGTGAAAATAGCCTCAGTACGGTGAACACTGATTAAGTTAGCATCAACGAACTCCAGTGCAAGTTAAGTCAAATATACCTTAGTTTTCCCAGAATACTGAGCTGATTAACAGCTCTCCTAGAGAGGTTTGGCCCGAAGGATTTGACTTATTTTACGTGGCTAAGAACCAACTGGTTACTTAGCAACGGGACCTACAGCCTATTGTGGAATCCGAACCACATTACAGCGAGAAATGAATTTCTGTCACCAGAAAAAAATTCCTAGGACAGAACTGCATCAGACACAACACTCACTGACATGACAGCAGCCTCCTATCCAGTGCGACAGCTTAGTCGAGGCTATCAGCTACCACAAACTATCACACCAGTGAGAGCATTCATGGAAAAATCAAACGTACCATGAAATCTGATGAAGCTCTCTTATTTAAGCGACTGTCTGGTCGATATCCACTGCTATGGACAATAATGACTAAAGGGGCAATGAAATGATTCGCCAACTGTACAGGCACAAACGTCTGGGGTGGTCTGTGGACGATACAGCCAGAGGGAAGGGGAAGGATTAACAGGAATATGGACAGTCTATGTAGGGAAAGTTGAACTGTATTACAAACAGCATGTCCAAAACCTGGGAGGTAGGAAGAGAGAGAGAGAGAGAGAGAGAGAGAGAGAGAGAGAGAGAGAGAGAGAGAGAGAGAGAGAGAGAGAGAGAGAGAGAGAGAGAGGGTTGGTTGGAGGAGAGGGAATCTCACGTGAAACATGAAAATGCCGTCAAGATACATCATTTCTTTGTAACTGAAAATTTGCCATAAATAGTTTATTAAACATTATGAAGAACTGAAAGTCCTTTCTTGACAACCTCGGACCCCATAAGACCCCATAAGGCCCAGTCAAATACAATCTACATGTCTCCTTTCTCTCTTTCTAGGACTGCTCATCTCAAGAGGAGGAGGAGGAGGAGGAGGAGGAGGAGGAGGAGGAGGAGGAGGAGGAGGAGGAGGAGGAGGACAGCCAATGGTAACCTACAATTTTTGTGTCAAGACCTGACTGGAAGCCTTTTGGGTCTTAATAAGTCTGACGAGGTCCATTGAAGATACCAATTCGAATGGTAATTTTGACACCAATTCGAATGGTAATTTTGACACCAATTCGAATGGTAATTTTGACACCAATTCAAATGATAATTTTGACACCAATTCGAATGGTAATTTTGACACCAACTCAAATGATAATTTTGACACCAATTCGAATGGTAATTTTGACACCAATTCAAATGATAATTTTGACACCAATCCGAATGATTTTGACAACAATTCGAATGATGATTTTGACACCAATAAGATTTACATGCAACGTGAACTCCTGGTCGCTAGGTTTTTCAGTAAATATAAACAGAAACTTTAAAGAGGAAAATCCATATAATATATTCTGTACAAACGCTGAGCGCAGGGGACCCTTCGCCAGAAGTTCCAGACTGGTTTTGTTTTAACAAGGTCATCAGCCAATAACTTCACTATCCTTAGGACTTGAATGACACTGCATGTTGCACCTCAAAACTACAGAAGAATACAGGCATAGACGCAATTCAGGGGTGGGGGGGTGACGGGAGGAGGGAGGCTATTCTGTGTCCACATGCAAACATTATTGCGATATTTGTTCATAAAACATTACAGGTACTTCGGCACTGGCTTTTGATTACAGAATAAAACTGTAGCTATTTAACTAAATGTCAAATGACGGAGCTACCAAGTAAAGAATGTTTTCTCTTCAGCTGTCAAGAATACCAAGATTAAATGAAAACCCGGCATGAAAATCTTGAAGAACAGTCTCTGTTCTCCCTCTCGAGAATGACAATATACTTGAAAGATCGGCTTCACAAGGCACCGCCCCCCCCCCTATATACTGAAGGCTTTTCCAGGAAAACCATGACACAGAAGATTAAGCGACTTCAAAGTGTCAGATGACACCCAAATGCCTTTCGACACTTCAGACAAGATAAATTAGGAACACCCAACATGATATCATCATTTATCCTGCCGTCAGCATACAGTGAACATTTCAATCTCTATTTCAACGACAGTCGGGAAAACAGAATCAGTTTCCATTACTCGACACCCGACTGTCGGGAACGCAAGGCTGCTGCCTTCATTATATAGAACGCAGTAAGGAGAATAACACCAAACATACCGTAAACTAATACCTCATTATAGGTCATTGTTGTTGGACTAAATGAGGACCTATGGGAGGTCCTGTAAAGATAGAAATTAAAACCCAGGTCTTTCATCCTACTGCCTGGTCACTCTGGTCGCCCTCTTTCAAGAAACATTATTCCATCAATCACTCATCTGATATACCTGGAATTCAGTCCAGTTTCCCTAATGGCAACTGCCGGCCATTAAACCATTTCTCTGGGCAGCTTTCAGCTTGATGGTTCCAAACCTTCGCATCTTTATCATCATTCTAGACAGAAACCAGCGACCTCCATAGCGCAGTGGACGGACCCAAACCACAACAAATCCTGCCTTTTTTTCCCACAACGATGTCCCAAAAATATGGGAAAATCCTGCGAACTTTGCTGAGAATCCCGTGACGGACGAACCACAGTCATAACACTGCACTGCTTTTTCGGGTCCTCCCGAATTCCGGCTGCCTGGAACACCCCTTGGACCAATCAGAACATCCGTGACATTCCTTTTCGAACAAACGAGTAGGAACTGACCTTCTGATTGGCTGATTAACAGTGGCTTCTTTCCAGCTTGCGTTACGTTACTGTAAGAAGACTTTAACGTTGAAAATGTGTAAAAGAGAAAATAAATAAATAAATGCAGTGGAGCTTTCACATACAAAGTGAATCAGAGGCTCAGTTCAGGTGGCCAGTTTTACTTGCAGAAGAATTTCCTATTTCCCTCCACCTCCTCTTGCTTCTTCTTCCTAATGAGCTCCTTCCTTCATGTTCTTTGGAATTTCAAGTCAGTGGCCCCTTTGGTGGGCTTCCTGTTCCGTATGGATAGGCCCCCATCTTCTGATAATAATAATAATAATAATAATAATAATAATAATAATAATAATAATAATAATAATAATAATAATGCACCTTAAGCAAGGAACCAGTACTTGTCACAGGAGAGGCCACCATACAGAGGCAACGGATTACCTCAACGCGTTATTCCCATGTTCCCACAACCATTTTTAACACTATCTTTCTGGGTCAGGGAAGGTCACACACACGATGAAATGTACCAGACTAAAATAAAAAAAAATGAAAATTTTAACTCCATGTACCTGGGTTTCCTGTTCTATCTGAACGGCCATAGAAACCACCACCGTTATTTTTAGAAAATCGAACTTAGATGATCCACTTCCCACTCCTAGAAGCGAAGTCTTTTTGATATACACGCCATCAAAAGTCAAATCACATCAAATACAGTCTTAACGAGCAATAGATGTGCACTGAACTGCCTCTTAGGAAATAACACAGGTCAAATCACGAAAAAGTTTTCCTGCTGTCAATGACTAAACTCAACTCTGCTTAAAAGTCTCCTGAGAAAGGCTGTGCAAGAGTTCAGTGTCACTAAAACTTTAATTTCAAATGACATTTCTCAGCCAATAACATGTTTCAGTTAACAACGTTACACAGTGAGCACGCGCGCTGTAATCCAGCTGCTGTTTCCATGATTATGTCTCTCTCTCTCTCTCTCTCTCTCTCTCTCTCTCTCAACAGACGCTGCTTCTCCTGAGATTAATGTGCTGTTGAAATGAAAAGACTTGGTATTTGAACTGAATCATCAATTACTATGTAAGTTATGTATAATGGGTATACAGTGTTAGCACTAAGGAACCTCACTCAAAGTAGATAAATCAGACTGGTCAAGGGTTAAGACCCAGAGCTGGCACAAGGCCATCTAAATCTCCCAAAACAGATGCCTTTCCGTCTCTGAACCCACCTTGTATCTTTAGGCTTCAGCCTGAGTTAGACCAAAAGAGAGAAGCCACGAAAATGACCTCCAGTTCAGGATAATTTTCTCTCAAGTGAAAAGTCTACAAAAGGCCTACCGTCGGTTACTGTGAACAAAACCCGTAGCATGTACAGAAGAGGCCAGGCTACCATAGATGCTCTGACGAAGGCACAGAGCCAAGGATGTCAGGCAGCAGCCACTTCAGGAGACTTCTGAAGGAAAGAAGCTCCTGAAGAGGGCAGGCGTTGGGCATCGTAAAGACACCTGGCTTCATCGTGGCTGCACAGAACAGAGCAACGTGAAGAGGTCTGATGTCAGTGACACAAGGACTCAAGAATTATGTCTTCATGGCCTGATAATACGCTGCTGGCATTATTCTGGAGCACGTGTTTCTCTCTTTCCTGTGTCGGCAATGCAGAGACTTCCAAGTGAATTTGCGCCGAAATGAGAGAGAGAGAGAGAGAGAGAGAGAGAGAGAGAGAGAGAGAGAGAGAGAGAGAGAGAGAGAGAGAGACACACGCTTCTAACATCTCGTACCATCATATAATATGTATATAGGATTTT
>NW_027100729.1:4041242-4051242 GCF_040412425.1 Macrobrachium rosenbergii
TGTTGCCGACCCACGTTCATTTCTGACTCCTGTTCCTGGATTTCCTGACTCTCGGCCCGGCCTGGCTCCTGCTCTTGCTCCACCCGTGACGTCTACCCATGCACCGGCTCCTGGCTTACCTGGCTCCCGTGCTGCTCCACCTGCCCCAGTAGCTGCTGGCCTGATCACTGACGTCCCTGCTGCCCAGGTTGCGCCTGTGTCTTCTGCTGCTCCCTCCTGGATGGGGGACCTGACCGCCATCCTGAAGATGATGATGAAGTTGAAGAAGAGGTCTAGGAAGGTGCCGTCATATTCATCATCCTCCTTCTCTTCTAAGGCTCACCGGCCGAAGAAGAAGCAGCAGCCTGTCTCCCCCCCCCCGCCCAAAGAAGTCTTGCCCTGAGACTCTTAAGGGACTGCCCCCTTCCACAGAGAAGGCAGTGGGATCTTTCGATGGCTCTTCCCGGCCTGGGAGCCAGGGAACCAATTCGTTGACCCTGGGTCAGTCGTCTCAGGAGCCGAGGGCATGCAGACCTCAGTTTGCACTCCAGCTGCCATGCCGAAGAAGTCTGCTTGTAAGGCCAGCACTGTGTCAGACACTTGTTCACGAGTTGCGCCGAGTACCTGGGTTTCTAAGGAGACCCAGGTACCCTGGTCTGGTGCCGGAAATACCTCTCCCCATACCGACTTGGGCACAGGACGGGAGAAAGAGTCCGGACAAGCAGGTGTTCTGACTCTTCCTGCTGGCGCTTCTACGAGTGCCAAGCAAGGTTCCCAGGTAGGTGCGCTGGTCTCTCGAGTCCGGACACCTGGCGAGACAGAAAGAGGTCCCCTGCCCAGTCTTCTTGCAAGGTTTTGGCCTCGAAGAAGTCTGGGGCCCGTCTAGAGGACAGTGCAAGCTCTCACAAGCCAGCTGCGTGTTCGACTCTGCCCAGTCCCCACCTCGACTCTTGTGAAACTCTTCTTGGGACAACTCTTGGGACAAGCAGTGACCTGGGTTGCTGTCATCATTGCAGGTTGGTGACCACTCCCGGCCCGCTACTCCTGCTGGTTCCGCCAGCAAGACTGGCGGGGGTGCCTCATCCTCCTCGCCTGTCCCCTCAATCTCCTGGGTTCCCCCTAGGAGGTGCGAGTCGGACACGTGGAACTCCGGTGAGTTGTCTCCCCAGAGTTTGACCTTGGGGGCTTACATTCCTGGCTTGGTTCTCGGATCGACTAGATAGTAAGACTGGTGCAGGAAGGATTGTCTCAGGTTCCTCCTGCGGGGAGCCTGTGGGAGGACCCCCTCAAGGACCGAGGGTCCTCTTCCCCAGGATGCGGACACCCCTGAGATACAGAGGACCTTTGCAGAGGTAATTGCACTGATTCATCAGCACAGTGACCTCGGGGAAGGGACCACGGCCTCATCTGTGTATCGAATCCTTCTGAGGACCGAAAAAGGAACCCAAGGTTTCGGTGGGGCTGCCGTGGTCCACGCTTGCCAAGGGGGTCCTCGATCAAGTGAATGGTCTTGTGTCTGGGCAAGACAATTCTCTGCAATCGAACCACTCGGGCAAGCTGCTCGCCCCTCCTATCCCTTGACAGAAGCATTTCTACACGCCCTCGGAAAGGGCATTGCCACCTAAACAGGCTGACCCAGATCTGGGTGCAGTTGAGCAACTTACTGAGAAGAGGTATTTGTCTTTTTGCAGCAAGAGGTTCCACCACCATGGCAACTTTCCAGGCAGTCTCTGGTTGGATCTGGGAGGTATCCACACCCTCAGGCGCTATCATACCCAGGGAAGACTGCTTTCGGGAGACTGTGCCAGTCTGGGGTCCATCTTACCCCAGGATGCGGACCTGTGGGCCAACCTGGTTCAGAGAGACACTGTTCTTTTGCAGCCAGGTCCATGGGGCCTGAGTCAGCATTGACCCTGCAGAACGGACCTGTTGCTGGGTTCTACCCTCTCTTCCCAGAGAGTTGGTAGACAGTGACAAGCATCAGACTGATGACAGCGGAGGCATTGGGACCTCCGGGTCTTTGCATTTCACTGTGGCCTGGCCTTCAGGTATCGAATCCTTCTGAGGCCCCTAAGAAGTCCCAGTCTTCAAAGGGATTCTATGGGAACACCCAGCCTTTTTATTCCTCTGGAAAGGGTGGGCTTTTGTGCCCCTTCCAGCCCACTTTCCAGTCTGGTAAAGGGGGAAAGGGGAAGAAGGGGAAACACTAGGGGTGGCATTCCTCAATCAAGGGGGTGGTCTGTTGTGCCTGGGCAAGACAATACAGAGCCGAGACCTGGATAGTGGATGTCCTTTGGGAGGATATCTACCTTTGACTTTTTGAGTCTTGGCCATCCTCATCACACCAGTCCATTCCTGGATCTCCGAAGGACATCTGACTGATGCAAGAGTGCAAGCCATGCTGAGCAAAGGTGCTGTGGAAGTCGTGTTGGATCGGTCAGGTTTTACATCCCTTTCTCGTAGAGAAAGCCTGGTGGGTTGGATACTGGTCATAGACCTCTCTCCCCTGAACTGTTTCATTCGCCAGACTCGGTTCATGATGGAGAGCCAGATCTGTGCTTGCCTCCATCAGGAGACTTCATGGTGGATGGCGTGTTCCAAATACCCATCCGTCCTCTTGCAAGTACCTCCACTTTATCCTCGGGGAGTTGGTCTTCCAATTCAGGCACTCTGTTTTGGGCTCTCGACCGCTCCCCAGGTGTTCACGAGAGTGTTTTCTCTAGTGCCAGCTTGGGTCCATTTGCACGGGATACGTCTACTGAGGTATCTTGACGACTGGTTAGTCCTGATGAGCTTCGCAGTTGCTCAGGACAGGGATCGGCTCCTCAAGTTATGTCGTGATCTTGGGATCGTGGGACTGAAAGAAGTCAGGGATAAAGTACCTGGGCATGCTCCTGGACACAGCAGCAAGTCTTTTGCTGACTCTCGTTCAGCAGGTTCAGGAAGGTGACACACTGTTTCTGTTTCTGTCTGGACAGGAACAGCCAGAGACAATGGCAAGTCGTCATCAGTCACCTGTTGTCATTGGAGAAGCTGGTCCCTCATGGCGTCTTCACCTTCGGCCTATACACTGGAGACTGAAGGATTATTGGTCCCAGTCCAGACCCCAGTCCTTTCTCATCCCCTTTCTGAGGAAGTGAGAGGATCTAGACTGGTGGATGGGACAGGAACCTCTTGATAGGAGTATGCCTGCATACTCCCCTCTGACATGCTTCTGTTCTTGGACACATTGACCGAGGGCACACCTGGAGGAGTTGCTGACTTCGGGAGTGTGGCACCGAGAGACAAGCACCTTCATCAACATCCTGAATTCAAGGCAGCCTTCCTGGCTCTCCAAGAGTTCGGGATCGAGTGATGGGACACTCCATGGTACTGATGAGCAACAATACCACGGTAGTTGCATATGCCAACAAGCAGGGGGGTATACTATCCCTCCCGCTCCACCAGTTGGTGATGCAGGAGCACCAGTGGGCGCTGGCTCACTAGGTAGAGCTGTCAGCCAGGTACATTCCAGGCAAGAGGAATGTCGTGGCAGACAAGCTCAGCTACCAGAATCAGGTGATCTCTTAATTCGTAGTAAGGGTCATCATTCTCTCTCTCTCTCTCATTTCATGTTAAGGTTGGCGAGGTCAAGTCCAGAGGTCCACACAAAGTTCCTTAATCCTGTAAACACCTTGAAACACATACAAAGTTACGAAGGGGCCAATTGTGATTTGAGTCTCTGGAAATCAACATTTCGATTGTCTGAGGTGACAGACAATCGGAAAATACACACACACACACATATATATACACATACTGTATACATATATATATTTAAATATATACTGTGTATGTGTATGTATGTGTACCTGTTAATGTGTAATTTTAAATACACGTACTGTAGGCCTATATATATATTTGGGATACAATTGAACTTACGTTTAAATACTTTTAAATCTTTCTTTTCCCTGTTATTCTATTTTCCGTTCCTACAGTGATTCATTTATCAACTGACCTTTAATTTATCATGCATATACTTATATTATGATAAAGTATTCATACATATATTTATTTATTTACGTTAGATATCGATGGAGATTGGTTTCCACAGAAATACCTTCTGCAAATTGGTTCTCATTCCACGAGCCAATGGGAGATCGTTTACGAACACACTTTGCCCCAAAACCAAAGCTCTCATCCAATGAAAGAGGGCGATAGAAACGTGTACGGTGGACTCAGGCCTCTGATTGGCCGAAGCCATTCCTCCTCTGGCAGTGGAAGGAAGGACTTATAAGCTCAGAGTCAGTGTACAGTAAGTCTGAACGTGTCAAGTGGTAGTGTTTATATACAGATGCTCCAGAAATACAAAATAAGGACTTGGTTAAGTTGGTTTTTCTCATGTTCTTAGGGTGAATTTTTTGCGCTGGAGGTTCGAAAAACCACTGGAAGTCTGGAAAATGTTACGCAAAGGGGTATTTTGGTCACTGAATTTATGAATTTGGAACTTTGCCAACGATTTATGTAAGTCGTCAATTCCTTCGGAGCTGGAAGCCTGTTGTCTACTCTTTGAAAAACTGATTTTGCAAATTTCTGTGAAAATTCTGAGGTTCTTGAACGTCTTTCTGGCTCGGTGTCTGTGACCGAATTTTGATCCTAATTTTACTAAGGTACTGAAAGAGAATCAGAGGCCTGGTGTGGACATCTGAGCTCTGTGAAGAGTATGATAGGTGCAGTTTAATTCGAATTATCCAAGAATCATCGTATGGGGTTAGTGCTGTCAGTGTACATCACGCGGCGCACTGTAGGCGTTGCTTAAGGTTCTATGCAGCGTCCTTTCGGCCCCCAGCTTCAACCCCTTCCATTCCTTTGACTGTACCTCTGTTCATAGTCTCTTTCTTCCATCTTACTTTCCACCCTCTCCTAAGAATTGTTTCAACATTATCTAAAGAGCTGAATGACCTCCTAGGTCCTATCTCTTGGCCTGTGGCCTAAGATTTATATTCCAATTCCAGCTCCAATTATTTAAGAAAAAAAGCAAAATTCCTGTGGTGGAAATCCACGAAAAACAAAGGTTTATTTTCAGCTTCCCAATTTGGGGGACATTGGTAATCAACGGCCAAGTATTTGCTGAATCGATATGGCCAAATCGCAACTCAATTCATCTATCAGTCTGTAAACAAGGTGACTAGACTGATTACCTGCTAAATAATCGTCACGACTTTGCGACATACTGCTTAAATTAGGGGGACAACCGTGATCACACAAGTGTAATGCTTCCTTCCTTCCCGAGTGGCGGACGACGGTTTATAGTGAGACCCAATTATTATTTGCTAATTTATTTGAAGGTCTGAGACCATTAATTCAGGTTCGGGACAGATTTTAAATGATTAATCGAAGGTTTTTGTTGTAATGCAATGACTAATAACTTTCCAAACATGGCCGTCAGAAGCACCAAAGGACGCTTTTAGATTGCGTTCAATTTTTTGCACCAGTTTCTCTGTGGACGCTAGTTGATAGGCGTCGGAAACTTACGCACGCTCGCGCGCTCTCTTTTTTTTTTTTTTTTTTTGCATTCGTACAACCCTGTCTGTGTAGCTTTTGTTAGGTCATTAGACTCTCTCTCTCTCTCTCTCTCTCTCTCTCTCTCTCTCTCTCTCTCTCTCTCTCTCTCTCTCTCTCTCTCTCTCTCTCAGATCCTTAAGTCCTACATTTGATGAAATCTCTCATTACAGTCTAATATGTAGCGTCTCGTATGTATTGTGATCTGAAGTGTCAATTAAAAAAAAAAAGCCTTTCTAATTTTGTGACACTTTTAAACGGCAAAACTGTGAATATTTTTGCTATATAAACTTTTCTATATATTGTTTTCTGTTAAAGGGAGTCGTGGTAAATTTGGAACTCGGGAATCAACAGTTGAAGGGTTATTAGTAAATTAGTGTTCTAGGTATCCATATTACAGGTAATTCTGATGGGAAATGATTTGGGGGCGGTGTCGAATATATATTATAGTAAAAAGTGGCTCATTTAAGTGTTATCATTTGACTCGAATATCAGAACTGAAAGCTGGACTTCTCGTACGTAGCTGGTGGGTTAAACTGAACTATTTTCCGTGACATAATTATGATATGGGATTTCCAAATATATCCTTTTTTCCAGTTATCCGAAGGTGCCGTGTTATTAACTGTCATTTCCCGGTAACTAGTGAGTTTCAAAATTGTGTTTTTATTACTTGAAGAGAAATGCTTTCGTATCGGCCTAGATTAAGCAAATTCTCGCTGGCATTTTTCGTTTTAATTGGAAAACTCTTTTCGTACAAGTGTTGCGAATCACGAAAGGCTTGTGTGGATAGAAAGTAGCCTCTCTCTCTCTCTCTCTCTCTCTCTCTCTCTCTCTCTCTCTCTCTCTCTCTCTCTCTCTCTCTCTCTCTCTCTGTGTGTGTGTGTCCTGCTGCTGGAAAGTCAGTGCTGGGGCAGCTTTCTTTCGTGTAAGAAAATCGGCAAATGTTGTTGTGCCTTTTAGGAAAGTGATGCAATAATCGGCAAAATAAGCCTATATATGAAAATGGCTGCCCTGTCAAAAGTAAAAGGAAGTAGAGAATGATTACGAACAGCTGAGAGAGAGAGAGAGAGAGAGAGAGAGAGAGAGAGAGAGAGAGAGAGAGAGAGAGAGAGTCCTTATCCTTACATCTTACAGTTCGTTCGGGTTGCCCCAGGTCCCTCAGTGTGTGTGTGTGTGAGAGAGAGAGAGAGAGAGAATAAATACATTCGCAGAAAAAGATTGGTTGATTTACCCCTGAAACGTTTGATAGTGCCTTTTCGATCGTTTATAAAAAAAAAAAAAAACTAAGAAAGTGATTTTGTGAAAGGGGAAAGCGAACGCATAGGCCTAGCGTGGACTTTTCCCGCAGGCCTTTGGCGCAGCTGGAGTGGGCCTACGTGAGTTATGCTTTGGTTTGAATAAAGGTAATGAAAGTCTGTTAGCTTTTGACAGAAATGGCGTAGCCATCCTGCCAAAACTGTGGTGACTACAAGCGCCAACAAAGTTTTTAGTTATGAGCACACACAGTAGGCCTACATGAGCACGATGTGGTCATAAAAGACGATTGTCATCTTCATCAGGCTCATTATTAGGGAAGAGGTATGTAAGAGGTACGAAATAATGAGCAGGTGGACATGTACTGCTGGTTTATTAGTTGTTGTTAGTTTTAGATTTAGCTGGCCTTATGCCAGCACGGGAGGCTGGGGGGTTGCCAAATTTGCTCCTAGAGCAGCCATCAACTGGTTTATTAGGAAAGCAGGCCACTTACAAAGTGGCATGTGGACGTCATACAAAGGCATACAAGAGGATACAGGTGACCTGACATCAATTGCTCTCAATGTGAATTAGGGCAGGTAAATACAAATAACATTAAAAAGTCAAATTGCAAGAACTGAGCACAATAATACTGTGACACATGTACAAAGTAAACAGGATAACAGACACGTCATTGACATAGCCTTTTAAATGTGGCTATTTGGCTTGACCTTGGCTTGTCAGGCTCATTCATTAGGAATTCAACTTTACAGGTAGGCTACCATCTTTCTCTCTTTTTACATTTATTTGCCGTAGGCATACTGTGTATTCAACCTTTTCTTTCTTTACGTAACCTATTGCAACGTAGTCAGCCAGGTCTGTTGGAAAGGGGAGGGAGGGAGGGAGTGGGAGGGGTTGTTTTTCCACCAAATTTGGACCTCTGCTAACATATTTAATCATAATCATGCAGAAGGTGTTGTATCAATATCGTATTCTTTTTCCGTGTACGTAACCTATTGCAACATATGTGGTGCTGGAATACATGTCATTACATTAAGTGTATAGCCAGGTCTGTTGGAGTGGGGAGAAATGTTGTTGTTTCTACACATTTAATCTAAATAAAAGGTGTTGACATTTATTAACATGTACGTAACCTAATTGTTAATCATTAATTATGTCTGTTGGAGTTAAGGTGTTTAATTTATTAACAAAGTTAATCATAATTATGGTAAGGTGTTTAATAAACATCGTATACTAAAGCCAGACATTAAAATACTTATTGCATTAAGGGTGTATAGCCAATTGTCTTGGAAGGGTGGGGAGGGGGTTTGTTTCCCACCAAATCTGGACCCCTCATCAACATTTACCCACATAATCATAATGAAGCAAATGGAAGTTTTATTAATACCGTACAATGAAGCCAGACATTGAAAAAAAGGCTAAATGACGCGTCAGATATCGTAGGGGGGCGTGTTCAGATCTACATTATTGCTCAATATTGCTACCCATAAGTATCGTAATATTTACATCGTGTTTAGTCTGACTCGACTACTTCCTTCTCTTAGGGTAGAATTCGATCCCTTATTGTGTCCCAAGTTTCGATGCACAAATATCGATAGTTGTTCACGCTACTTTGGTGTTCTGCTCTAACTGGACACTGGCAGTAAGAGAGAGTTTGTAGGACCTTCTATTATGTTTGAAGGTATTGATTGTTCTGCTTTGGTGACACATGTTTGGTGAACTTTATTTTGAAAGTAATATTATTCCTTTCAGAGATGAGAGAAAGGGGTCCGTCCTGTAGTTGTGTCCAGCACTGCACAGTAGTATTTTGCACTGGTATCCCAGGACAGGGTCCCATAGTTGTGTTCATCACTGGTACTGTACTTCTGGTACTTGTCACTGGTATCCCAGGACAGGCCTGAGTGAGGCAGTGTTTATTCCATTAAAATGGTAACTGTGATCAAACCGGTTGATTTTTGCACATTTTTTTATATCTTCACCCTGGTTATTGTCTGCGTAACCCCACATTCTTATGTCCGTGTGCGGACACGATGCCGAATGCATTTATGCCGACGGCAAGAGCAAAGTCTAATAAAAGATAAGTCTGTTCGCTCGCAGGTGGTGACGTCACGGAGGCCCGAGCATCGTAAATTATAGAAAACGGAGAGATTAATGGGGGACTTATGTTTATCTGTTATTTTGTCCACTTCTCAGTCACACTAACTTTATTAATTTCAAGTATATCATTCGTATTTAAATAAAAAATAATATAAATAGTATGATTAAAATATATACGTAATGTTTCTGTCTATTTTTGTTATAGCTTGCTTAAAATTAATAATATTGGTGAGGAGTGGCCAGTTTACATTGTAGGCCACTCTGTCAGTACATTACTGTGTAACCTTATAAATATGACTGTGTATTATTATTATTATTATTATTATTATTATTATTATTATTATTATTATTATTATGATGTTTAGACTGAAGTAATTACTTAGTAATTCATAAGAAGTTGCTGCAGTAAATGAGTAGAAATAAGAGAGAGAAGTGAACAAAGCTTCTTACACATTACTATGTAGGCCTAATTTGGCATTTAATTAGATAATCAACCTTTAAATTGTAAGCTTCTATCCTCATGTCGTTTTTTTTTTGTAGATTTTCCAGCTTACCCTCTGTAGTGGAATAATTAGCATTGATATGACTACATAACAACTTGTGAAGTTGATGCAGAGAGGGATGAAATAACACCGAGTATATATAATGTGTAAGTGAGCATTATGTTAAATAAGAGTAACAGAGAGACTCTGACATCTTTCATCATAAAATTAGCAGCAAACTATTATAATGTTCATGGCGAAGAATTCAGTCAGGTTTAAAGTTGTTGAAGAGACAGAATGAAACCAGTCGAGTAGGACAGGGATTGAAGACAGGTAGATTGTTTTCGTAATTGGATGTGCAGCCAATAACAGCGCAATTGCTAGGCATGTTTGATTGCCGCTGCCAGAGTTCTGCACGCAACATCGGCTGGTTGGTGACTGACTCGGTTTCATGCAACGGACCAAAAGCATTTTGGGACTAGATGACGTCATGCTGCTTGTGCGGCTTCGTCCTACTTTTTCGCAGCAAGTGAACAGACTTGTCTTTTCTTTAGACTTTGGGCAAGAAGGCCGAAGAAGCCGAAAGAAGTCGAACGGCCAGGAAGTCGAACTGATCGGAAGCCGAATTGACCGGAAGCCGAAAGGAC